>NW_028245406.1:0-29285 GCF_964263255.1 Lissotriton vulgaris
GTTTTGGGCCCCTGGAAGCATGAAAATCACTTTAAACATGCTAATTTTAGCTCTAACACTGATGATCCACCTACAAATGTGAACTGACGTTCAAAAATAAAACATTTGAAAACGGACCATTTTCCACATTTCTGAAGCATGACGTAATGGGGGGGTGTTATCTCTTTTGTCGAAAATCAGCCGTTTTTTGCTCGAACATTAAATGCCTCCAAATGGTATTTAATTAACTTCCCGGGGTGAAGAAACCCTTTTTGAGAACTCAGAGTGAGTAAATTGGCCATTTTCATGCACTTTTAACCATTCCATAAATCTTGTGTTTTGGGCCCCTGGAAGCATGAAAATCACTTTAAACATGCTAATTTTAGCTCTAACACTGATGATCCACCTACAAATGTGAACTGACGTTCAAAATAAAACATTTGAAAACGGACCATTTTCCACATTTCTGAAGCATGACGTAATGGGGGGGTGTTATCTCTTTTGTCGAAAATCAGCCGTTTTTGCTCGAACATTAAATGCCTCCAAATGGTATTTAATTAACTTCCCGGGGTGAAGAAACCCTTTTTGAGAACTCAGAGTGAGTAAATTGGCCATTTTCATGCACTTTTAACCATTCCATAAATCTTGTGTTTTGGGCCCCTGGAAGCATGAAAATCACTTTAAACATGCTAATTTTAGCTCTAACACTGATGATCCACCTACAAATGTGAACTGACGTTCAAAAATAAAACATTTGAAAACGGACCATTTTCCACATTTCTGAAGCATGACGTAATGGGGGGGTGTTATCTCTTTTGTCGAAAATCAGCCGTTTTTGCTCGAACATTAAATGCCTCCAAATGGTATTTAATTAACTTCCCGAGCCCCTGGAAGCATGAAAATCACTTTAAACATGCTAATTTTAGCTCTAACACTGATGATCCACCTACAAATGTGAACTGACGTTCAAAAATAAAACATTTGAAAACAGACCATTTTCCACATTCTGAAGCATGACGTAATGGGGGGGTGTTATCTCTTTTGTCGAAAATCAGCCGTTTTTGCTCGAACATTAAATGCCTCCAAATGGTATTTAATTAACTTCCCGAGCCCCTGGAAGCATGAAAATCACTTTAAACATGCTAATTTTAGCTCTAACACTGATGATCCACCTACAAATGTGAACTGACGTTCAAAAATAAAACATTTGAAAACGGACCATTTTCCACATTTCTGAAGCATGACGTAATGGGGGGGTGTTATCTCTTTTGTCGAAAATCAGCCGTTTTTGCTCGAACATTAAATGCCTCCAAATGGTATTTAATTAACTTCCCGGGGTGAAGAAACCCTTTTTGAGAACTCAGAGTGAGTAAATTGGCCATTTTCATGCACTTTTAACCATTCCATAAATCTTGTGTTTTGGGCCCCTGGAAGCATGAAAATCACTTTAAACATGCTAATTTTAGCTCTAACACTGATGATCCACCTACAAATGTGAACTGACGTTCAAAAATAAAACATTTGAAAACGGACCATTTTCCACATTTCTGAAGCATGACGTAATGGGGGGGTGTTATCTCTTTTGTCGAAAATCAGCCGTTTTTGCTCGAACATTAAATGCCTCCAAATGGTATTTAATTAACTTCCCGGGGTGAAGAAACCCTTTTTGAGAACTCAGAGTGAGTAAATTGGCCATTTTCATGCACTTTTAACCATTCCATAAATCTTGTGTTTTGGGCCCCTGGAAGCATGAAAATCACTTTAAACATGCTAATTTTAGCTCTAACACTGATGATCCACCTACAAATGTGAACTGACGTTCAAAAATAAAACATTTGAAAACGGACCATTTTCCACATTTCTGAAGCATGACGTAATGGGGGGGTGTTATCTCTTTTGTCGAAAATCAGCCGTTTTTGCTCGAACATTAAATGCCTCCAAATGGTATTTAATTAACTTCCCGAGCCCCTGGAAGCATGAAAATCACTTTAAACATGCTAATTTTAGCTCTAACACTGATGATCCACCTACAAATGTGAACTGACGTTCAAAAATAAAACATTTGAAAACGGACCATTTTCCACATTTCTGGAGCATGACGTAATGGGGGGGTGTTATCTCTTTTGTCGAAAATCAGCCGTTTTTGCTCGAACATTAAATGCCTCCAAATGGTATTTAATTAACTTCCCGGGGTGAAGAAACCCTTTTTGAGAACTCAGAGTGAGTAAATTGGCCATTTTCATGCACTTTTAACCATTCCATAAATCTTGTGTTTTGGGCCCCTGGAAGCATGAAAATCACTTTAAACATGCTAATTTTAGCTCTAACACTGATGATCCACCTACAAATGTGAACTGACGTTCAAAAATAAAACATTTGAAAACGGACCATTTTCCACATTTCTGAAGCATGACGTAATGGGGGGGTGTTATCTCTTTTGTCGAAAATCAGCCGTTTTTGCTCGAACATTAAATGCCTCCAAATGGTATTTAATTAACTTCCCGAGCCCCTGGAAGCATGAAAATCACTTTAAACATGCTAATTTTAGCTCTAACACTGATGATCCACCTACAAATGTGAACTGACGTTCAAAAATAAAACATTTGAAAACGGACCATTTTCCACATTTCTGAAGCATGACGTAATGGGGGGGTGTTATCTCTTTGTCGAAAATCAGCCGTTTTTGCTCGAACATTAAATGCCTCCAAATGGTATTTAATTAACTTCCCGGGGTGAAGAAACCCTTTTTGAGAACTCAGAGTGAGTAAATTGGCCATTTTCATGCACTTTTAACCATTCCATAAATCTTGTGTTTTGGGCCCCTGGAAGCATGAAAATCACTTTAAACATGCTAATTTTAGCTCTAACACTGATGATCCACCTACAAATGTGAACTGACGTTCAAAAATAAAACATTTGAAAACGGACCATTTTCCACATTTCTGAAGCATGACGTAATGGGGGGGTGTTATCTCTTTTGTCGAAAATCAGCCGTTTTTGCTCGAACATTAAATGCCTCCAAATGGTATTTAATTAACTTCCCGGGGTGAAGAAACCCTTTTTGAGAACTCAGAGTGAGTAAATTGGCCATTTTCATGCACTTTTAACCATTCCATAAATCTTGTGTTTTGGGCCCCTGGAAGCATGAAAATCACTTTAAACATGCTAATTTTAGCTCTAACACTGATGATCCACCTACAAATGTGAACTGACGTTCAAAAATAAAACATTTGAAAACGGACCATTTTCCACATTTCTGAAGCATGACGTAATGGGGGGGTGTTATCTCTTTTGTCGAAAATCAGCCGTTTTTGCTCGAACATTAAATGCCTCCAAATGGTATTTAATTAACTTCCCGAGCCCCTGGAAGCATGAAAATCACTTTAAACATGCTAATTTTAGCTCTAACACTGATGATCCACCTACAAATGTGAACTGACGTTCAAAAATAAAACATTTGAAAACGGACCATTTTCCACATTTCTGAAGCATGACGTAATGGGGGGGTGTTATCTCTTTTGTCGAAAATCAGCCGTTTTTGCTCGAACATTAAATGCCTCCAAATGGTATTTAATTAACTTCCCGAGCCCCTGGAAGCATGAAAATCACTTTAAACATGCTAATTTTAGCTCTAACACTGATGATCTACCTACAAATGTGAACTGACGTTCAAAAATAAAACATTTGAAAACGGACCATTTTCCACATTTCTGAAGCATGACGTAATGGGGGGGTGTTATCTCTTTTGTCGAAAATCAGCCGTTTTTGCTCGAACATTAAATGCCTCCAAATGGTATTTAATTAACTTCCCGGGGTGAAGAAACCCTTTTTGAGAACTCAGAGTGAGTAAATTGGCCATTTTCATGCACTTTTAACCATTCCATAAATCTTGTGTTTTGGGCCCCTGGAAGCATGAAAATCACTTTAAACATGCTAATTTTAGCTCTAACACTGATGATCCACCTACAAATGTGAACTGACGTTCAAAAATAAAACATTTGAAAACGGACCATTTTCCACATTTCTGAAGCATGACGTAATGGGGGGGTGTTATCTCTTTTGTCGAAAATCAGCCGTTTTTGCTCGAACATTAAATGCCTCCAAATGGTATTTAATTAACTTCCCGAGCCCCTGGAAGCATGAAAATCACTTTAAACATGCTAATTTTAGCTCTAACACTGATGATCCACCTACAAATGTGAACTGACGTTCAAAAATAAAACATTTGAAAACGGACCATTTTCCACATTTCTGAAGCATGACGTAATGGGGGGGTGTTATCTCTTTTGTCGAAAATCAGCCGTTTTTGCTCGAACATTAAATGCCTCCAAATGGTATTTAATTAACTTCCCGGGGTGAAGAAACCCTTTTTGAGAACTCAGAGTGAGTAAATTGGCCATTTTCATGCACTTTTAACCATTCCATAAATCTTGTGTTTTGGGCCCCTGGAAGCATGAAAATCACTTTAAACATGCTAATTTTAGCTCTAACACTGATGATCCACCTACAAATGTGAACTGACGTTCAAAAATAAAACATTTGAAAACGGACCATTTTCCACATTTCTGAAGCATGACGTAATGGGGGGGTGTTATCTCTTTTGTCGAAAATCAGCCGTTTTTGCTCGAACATTAAATGCCTCCAAATGGTATTTAATTAACTTCCCGGGGTGAAGAAACCCTTTTTTTGAACTCAGAGTGAGTAAATTGGCCATTTTCATGCACTTTTAACCATTCCATAAATCTTGTGTTTTGGGCCCCTGGAAGCATGAAAATCACTTTAAACATGCTAATTTTAGCTCTAACACTGATGATCCACCTACAAATGTGAACTGACGTTCAAAAATAAAACATTTGAAAACGGACCATTTTCCACATTTCTGAAGCATGACGTAATGGGGGGGTGTTATCTCTTTTGTCGAAAATCAGCCGTTTTTGCTCGAACATTAAATGCCTCCAAATGGTATTTAATTAACTTCCCGAGCCCCTGGAAGCATGAAAATCACTTTAAACATGCTAATTTTAGCTCTAACACTGATGATCCACCTACAAATGTGAACTGACGTTCAAAAATAAAACATTTGAAAACGGACCATTTTCCACATTTCTGAAGCATGACGTAATGGGGGGGTGTTATCTCTTTTGTCGAAAATCAGCCGTTTTTGCTCGAACATTAAATGCCTCCAAATGGTATTTAATTAACTTCCCGAGCCCCTGGAAGCATGAAAATCACTTTAAACATGCTAATTTTAGCTCTAACACTGATGATCCACCTACAAATGTGAACTGACGTTCAAAAATAAAACATTTGAAAACGGACCATTTTCCACATTTCTGAAGCATGACGTAATGGGGGGGTGTTATCTCTTTTGTCGAAAATCAGCCGTTTTTGCTCGAACATTAAATGCCTCCAAATGGTATTTAATTAACTTCCCGAGCCCCTGGAAGCATGAAAATCACTTTAAACATGCTAATTTTAGCTCTAACACTGATGATCCACCTACAAATGTGAACTGACGTTCAAAAATAAAACATTTGAAAACGGACCATTTTCCACATTTCTGAAGCATGACGTAATGGGGGGGTGTTATCTCTTTTGTCGAAAATCAGCCGTTTTTGCTCAAACATTAAATGCCTCCAAATGGTATTTAATTAACTTCCCGGGGTGAAGAAACCCTTTTTGAGAACTCAGAGTGAGTAAATTGGCCATTTTCATGCACTTTTAACCATTCCATAAATCTTGTGTTTTGGGCCCCTGGAAGCATGAAAATCACTTTAAACATGCTAATTTTAGCTCTAACACTGATGATCCACCTACAAATGTGAACTGACGTTCAAAAATAAAACATTTGAAAACGGACCATTTTCCACATTTCTGAAGCATGACGTAATGGGGGGGTGTTATCTCTTTTGTCGAAAATCAGCCGTTTTTGCTCGAACATTAAATGCCTCCAAATGGTATTTAATTAACTTCCCGAGCCCCTGGAAGCATGAAAATCACTTTAAACATGCTAATTTTAGCTCTAACACTGATGATCCACCTACAAATGTGAACTGACGTTCAAAAATAAAACATTTGAAAACGGACCATTTTCCACATTTCTGAAGCATGACGTAATGGGGGGGTGTTATCTCTTTTGTCGAAAATCAGCCGTTTTTGCTCGAACATTAAATGCCTCCAAATGGTATTTAATTAACTTCCCGAGCCCCTGGAAGCATGAAAATGACTTTAAACATGCTAATTTTAGCTCTAACACTGATGATCCACCTACAAATGTGAACTGACGTTCAAAAATAAAACATTTGAAAACGGACCATTTTCCACATTTCTGAAGCATGACGTAATGGGGGGGTGTTATCTCTTTTGTCGAAAATCAGCCGTTTTTGCTCGAACATTAAATGCCTCCAAATGGTATTTAATTAACTTCCCGGGGTGAAGAAACCCTTTTTGAGAACTCAGAGTGAGTAAATTGGCCATTTTCATGCACTTTTAACCATTCCATAAATCTTGTGTTTTGGGCCCCTGGAAGCATGAAAATCACTTTAAACATGCTAATTTTAGCTCTAACACTGATGATCCACCTACAAATGTGAACTGACGTTCAAAAATAAAACATTTGAAAACGGACCATTTTCCACATTTCTGAAGCATGACGTAATGGGGGGGTGTTATCTCTTTTGTCGAAAATCAGCCATTTTTGCTCGAACATTAAATGCCTCCAAATGGTATTTAATTAACTTCCCGGGGTGAAGAAACCCTTTTTGAGAACTCAGAGTGAGTAAATTGGCCATTTTCATGCACTTTTAACCATTCCATAAATCTTGTGTTTTGGGCCCCTGGAAGCATGAAAATCACTTTAAACATGCTAATTTTAGCTCTAACACTGATGATCCACCTACAAATGTGAACTGACGTTCAAAAATAAAACATTTGAAAACGGACCATTTTCCACATTTCTGAAGCATGACGTAATGGGGGGGTGTTATCTCTTTTGTCGAAAATCAGCCGTTTTTGCTCGAACATTAAATGCCTCCAAATGGTATTTAATTAACTTCCCGAGCCCCTGGAAGCATGAAAATCACTTTAAACATGCTAATTTTAGCTCTAACACTGATGATCCACCTACAAATGTGAACTGACGTTCAAAAATAAAACATTTGAAAACGGACCATTTTCCACATTTCTGAAGCATGACGTAATGGGGGGGTGTTATCTCTTTTGTCGAAAATCAGCCGTTTTTGCTCGAACATTAAATGCCTCCAAATGGTATTTAATTAACTTCCCGGGGTGAAGAAACCCTTTTTGAGAACTCAGAGTGAGTAAATTGGCCATTTTCATGCACTTTTAACCATTCCATAAATCTTGTGTTTTGGGCCCCTGGAAGCATGAAAATCACTTTAAACATGCTAATTTTAGCTCTAACACTGATGATCCACCTACAAATGTGAACTGACGTTCAAAAATAAAACATTTGAAAACGGACCATTTTCCACATTTCTGAAGCATGACGTAATGGGGGGGTGTTATCTCTTTTGTCGAAAATCAGCCGTTTTTGCTCGAACATTAAATGCCTCCAAATGGTATTTAATTAACTTCCCGAGCCCCTGGAAGCATGAAAATCACTTTAAACATGCTAATTTTAGCTCTAACACTGATGATCCACCTACAAATGTGAACTGACGTTCAAAAATAAAACATTTGAAAACGGACCATTTTCCACATTTCTGAAGCATGACGTAATGGGGGGGTGTTATCTCTTTTGTCGAAAATCAGCCGTTTTTGCTCGAACATTAAATGCCTCCAAATGGTATTTAATTAACTTCCCGGGGTGAAGAAACCCTTTTTGAGAACTCAGAGTGAGTAAATTGGCCATTTTCATGCACTTTTAACCATTCCATAAATCTTGTGTTTTGGGCCCCTGGAAGCATGAAAATCACTTTAAACATGCTAATTTTAGCTCTAACACTGATGATCCACCTACAAATGTGAACTGACGTTCAAAAATTAAACATTTGAAAACGGACCATTTTCCACATTTCTGAAGCATGACGTAATGGGGGGGTGTTATCTCTTTTGTCGAAAATCAGCCGTTTTTGCTCGAACATTAAATGCCTCCAAATGGTATTTAATTAACTTCCCGAGCCCCTGGAAGCATGAAAATCACTTTAAACATGCTAATTTTAGCTCTAACACTGATGATCCACCTACAAATGTGAACTGACGTTCAAAAATAAAACATTTGAAAACGGACCATTTTCCACATTTCTGAAGCATGACGTAATGGGGGGGTGTTATCTCTTTTGTCGAAAATCAGCCGTTTTTGCTCGAACATTAAATGCCTCCAAATGGTATTTAATTAACTTCCCGAGCCCCTGGAAGCATGAAAATCACTTTAAACATGCTAATTTTAGCTCTAAAACTGATGATCCACCTACAAATGTGAACTGACGTTCAAAAATAAAACATTTGAAAACGGACCATTTTCCACATTTCTGAAGCATGACGTAATGGGGGGGTGTTATCTCTTTTGTCGAAAATCAGCCGTTTTTGCTCGAACATTAAATGCCTCCAAATGGTATTTAATTAACTTCCCGGGGTGAAGAAACCCTTTTTGAGAACTCAGAGTGAGTAAATTGGCCATTTTCATGCACTTTTAACCATTCCATAAATCTTGTGTTTTGGGCCCCTGGAAGCATGAAAATCACTTTAAACATGCTAATTTTAGCTCTAACACTGATGATCCACCTACAAATGTGAACTGACGTTCAAAAATAAAACATTTGAAAACGGACCATTTTCCACATTTCTGAAGCATGACGTAATGGGGGGGTGTTATCTCTTTTGTCGAAAATCAGCCGTTTTTGCTCGAACATTAAATGCCTCCAAATGGTATTTAATTAACTTCCCGGGGTGAAGAAACCCTTTTTGAGAACTCAGAGTGAGTAAATTGGCCATTTTCATGCACTTTTAACCATTCCATAAATCTTGTGTTTTGGGCCCCTGGAAGCATGAAAATCACTTTAAACATGCTAATTTTAGCTCTAACACTGATGATCCACCTACAAATGTGAACTGACGTTCAAAAATAAAACATTTGAAAACGGACCATTTTCCACATTTCTGAAGCATGACGTAATGGGGGGGTGTTATCTCTTTTGTCGAAAATCAGCCGTTTTTGCTGGAACATTAAATGCCTCCAAATGGTATTTAATTAACTTCCCGGGGTGAAGAAACCCTTTTTGAGAACTCAGAGTGAGTAAATTGGCCATTTTCATGCACTTTTAACCATTCCATAAATCTTGTGTTTTGGGCCCCTGGAAGCATGAAAATCACTTTAAACATGCTAATTTTAGCTCTAACACTGATGATCCACCTACAAATGTGAACTGACGTTCAAAAATAAAACATTTGAAAACGGACCATTTTCCACATTTCTGAAGCATGACGTAATGGGGGGGTGTTATCTCTTTTGTCGAAAATCAGCCGTTTTTGCTCGAACATTAAATGCCTCCAAATGGTATTTAATTAACTTCCCGAGCCCCTGGAAGCATGAAAATCACTTTAAACATGCTAATTTTAGCTCTAACACTGATGATCCACCTACAAATGTGAACTGACGTTCAAAAATAAAACATTTGAAAACGGACCATTTTCCACATTTCTGAAGCATGACGTAATGGGGGGGTGTTATCTCTTTTGTCGAAAATCAGCCGTTTTTGCTCGAACATTAAATGCCTCCAAATGGTATTTAATTAACTTCCCGAGCCCCTGGAAGCATGAAAATCACTTTAAACATGCTAATTTTAGCTCTAACACTGATGATCCACCTACAAATGTGAACTGACATTCAAAAATAAAACATTTGAAAACGGACCATTTTCCACATTTCTGAAGCATGACGTAATGGGGGGGTGTTATCTCTTTTGTCGAAAATCAGCCGTTTTTGCTCGAACATTAAATGCCTCCAAATGGTATTTAATTAACTTCCCGAGCCCCTGGAAGCATGAAAATCACTTTAAACATGCTAATTTTAGCTCTAACACTGATGATCCACCTACAAATGTGAACTGACGTTCAAAAATAAAACATTTGAAAACGGACCATTTTCCACATTTCTGAAGCATGACGTAATGGGGGGGTGTTATCTCTTTTGTCGAAAATCAGCCGTTTTTGCTCGAACATTAAATGCCTCCAAATGGTATTTAATTAACTTCCCGGGGTGAAGAAACCCTTTTTGAGAACTCAGAGTGAGTAAATTGGCCATTTTCATGCACTTTTAACCATTCCATAAATCTTGTGTTTTGGGCCCCTGGAAGCATGAAAATCACTTTAAACATGCTAATTTTAGCTCTAACACTGATGATCCACCTACAAATGTGAACTGACGTTCAAAAATAAAACATTTGAAAACGGACCATTTTCCACATTTCTGAAGCATGACGTAATGGGGGGGTGTTATCTCTTTTGTCGAAAATCAGCCGTTTTTGCTCGAACATTAAATGCCTCCAAATGGTATTTAATTAACTTCCCGAGCCCCTGGAAGCATGAAAATCACTTTAAACATGCTAATTTTAGCTCTAACACTGATGATCCACCTACAAATGTGAACTGACGTTCAAAAATAAAACATTTGAAAACGGACCATTTTCCACATTTCTGAAGCATGACGTAATGGGGGGTGTTATCTCTTTTGTCGAAAATCAGCCGTTTTTGCTCGAACATTAAATGCCTCCAAATGGTATTTAATTAACTTCCCGGGGTGAAGAAACCCTTTTTGAGAACTCAGAGTGAGTAAATTGGCCATTTTCATGCACTTTTAACCATTCCATAAATCTTGTGTTTTGGGCCCCTGGAAGCATGAAAATCACTTTAAACATGCTAATTTTAGCTCTAACACTGATGATCCACCTACAAATGTGAACTGACGTTCAAAAATAAAACATTTGAAAACGGACCATTTTCCACATTTCTGAAGCATGACGTAATGGGGGGGTGTTATCTCTTTTGTCGAAAATCAGCCGTTTTTGCTCGAACATTAAATGCCTCCAAATGGTATTTAATTAACTTCCCGGGGTGAAGAAACCCTTTTTGAGAACTCAGAGTGAGTAAATTGGCCATTTTCATGCACTTTTAACCATTCCATAAATCTTGTGTTTTGGGCCCCTGGAAGCATGAAAATCACTTTAAACATGCTAATTTTAGCTCTAACACTGATGATCCACCTACAAATGTGAACTGACGTTCAAAAATAAAACATTTGAAAACGGACCATTTTCCACATTTCTGAAGCATGACGTAATGGGGGGGTGTTATCTCTTTTGTCGAAAATCAGCCGTTTTTGCTCGAACATTAAATGCCTCCAAATGGTATTTAATTAACTTCCCGAGCCCCTGGAAGCATGAAAATCACTTTAAACATGCTAATTTTAGCTCTAACACTGATGATCCACCTACAAATGTGAACTGACGTTCAAAAATAAAATATTTGAAAACGGACCATTTTCCACATTTCTGAAGCATGACGTAATGGGGGGGTGTTATCTCTTTTGTCGAAAATCAGCCGTTTTTGCTCGAACATTAAATGCCTCCAAATGGTATTTAATTAACTTCCCGGGGTGAAGAAACCCTTTTTGAGAACTCAGAGTGAGTAAATTGGCCATTTTCATGCACTTTTAACCATTCCATAAATCTTGTGTTTTGGGCCCCTGGAAGCATGAAAATCACTTTAAACATGCTAATTTTAGCTCTAACACTGATGATCCACCTACAAATGTGAACTGACGTTCAAAAATAAAACATTTGAAAACGGACCATTTTCCACATTTCTGAAGCATGACGTAATGGGGGGGTGTTATCTCTTTTGTCAAAAATCAGCCGTTTTTGCTCGAACATTAAATGCCTCCAAATGGTATTTAATTAACTTCCCGAGCCCCTGGAAGCATGAAAATCACTTTAAACATGCTAATTTTAGCTCTAACACTGATGATCCACCTACAAATGTGAACTGACGTTCAAAAATAAAACATTTGAAAACGGACCATTTTCCACATTTCTGAAGCATGACGTAATGGGGGGGTGTTATCTCTTTTGTCGAAAATCAGCCGTTTTTGCTCGAACATTAAATGCCTCCAAATGGTATTTAATTAACTTCCCGAGCCCCTGGAAGCATGAAAATCACTTTAAACATGCTAATTTTAGCTCTAACACTGATGATCCACCTACAAATGTGAACTGACGTTCAAAAATAAAACATTTGAAAACGGACCATTTTCCACATTTCTGAAGCATGACGTAATGGGGGGGTGTTATCTCTTTTGTCGAAAATCAGCCGTTTTTGCTCGAACATTAAATGCCTCCAAATGGTATTTAATTAACTTCCCGGGGTGAAGAAACCCTTTTTGAGAACTCAGAGTGAGTAAATTGGCCATTTTCATGCACTTTTAACCATTCCATAAATCTTGTGTTTTGGGCCCCTGGAAGCATGAAAATCACTTTAAACATGCTAATTTTAGCTCTAACACTGATGATCCACCTACAAATGTGAACTGACGTTCAAAAATAAAACATTTGAAAACGGACCATTTTCCACATTTCTGAAGCATGACGTAATGGGGGGGTGTTATCTCTTTTGTCGAAAATCAGCCGTTTTTGCTCGAACATTAAATGCCTCCAAATGGTATTTAATTAACTTCCCGAGCCCCTGGAAGCATGAAAATCACTTTAAACATGCTAATTTTAGCTCTAACACTGATGATCCACCTACAAATGTGAACTGACGTTCAAAAATAAAACATTTGAAAACGGACCATTTTCCACATTTCTGAAGCATGACGTAATGGGGGGGTGTTATCTCTTTTGTCGAAAATCAGCCGTTTTTGCTCGAACATTAAATGCCTCCAAATGGTATTTAATTAACTTCCCGGGGTGAAGAAACCCTTTTTGAGAACTCAGAGTGAGTAAATTGGCCATTTTCATGCACTTTTAACCATTCCATAAATCTTGTGTTTTGGGCCCCTGGAAGCATGAAAATCACTTTAAACATGCTAATTTTAGCTCTAACACTGATGATCCACCTACAAATGTGAACTGACGTTCAAAAATAAAACATTTGAAAACGGACCATTTTCCACATTTCTGAAGCATGACGTAATGGGGGGGTGTTATCTCTTTTGTCGAAAATCAGCCGTTTTTGCTCGAACATTAAATGCCTCCAAATGGTATTTAATTAACTTCCCGGGGTGAAGAAACCCTTTTTGAGAACTCAGAGTGAGTAAATTGGCCATTTTCATGCACTTTTAACCATTCCATAAATCTTGTGTTTTGGGCCCCTGGAAGCATGAAAATCACTTTAAACATGCTAATTTTAGCTCTAACACTGATGATCCACCTACAAATGTGAACTGACGTTCAAAAATAAAACATTTGAAAACGGACCATTTTCCACATTTCTGAAGCATGACGTAATGGGGGGGTGTTATCTCTTTTGTCGAAAATCAGCCGTTTTTGCTCGAACATTAAATGCCTCCAAATGGTATTTAATTAACTTCCCGAGCCCCTGGAAGCATGAAAATCACTTTAAACATGCTAATTTTAGCTCTAACACTGATGATCCACCTACAAATGTGAACTGACGTTCAAAAATAAAACATTTGAAAACGGACCATTTTCCACATTTCTGAAGCATGACGTAATGGGGGGGTGTTATCTCTTTTGTCGAAAATCAGCCGTTTTTGCTCGAACATTAAATGCCTCCAAATGGTATTTAATTAACTTCCCGGGGTGAAGAAACCCTTTTTGAGAACTCAGAGTGAGTAAATTGGCCATTTTCATGCACTTTTAACCATTCCATAAATCTTGTGTTTTGGGCCCCTGGAAGCATGAAAATCACTTTAAACATGCTAATTTTAGCTCTAACACTGATGATCCACCTACAAATGTGAACTGACGTTCAAAAATAAAACATTTGAAAACGGACCATTTTCCACATTTCTGAAGCATGACGTAATGGGGGGGTGTTATCTCTTTTGTCGAAAATCAGCCGTTTTTGCTCGAACATTAAATGCCTCCAAATGGTATTTAATTAACTTCCCGGGGTGAAGAAACCCTTTTTGAGAACTCAGAGTGAGTAAATTGGCCATTTTCATGCACTTTTAACCATTCCATAAATCTTGTGTTTTGGGCCCCTGGAAGCATGAAAATCACTTTAAACATGCTAATTTTAGCTCTAACACTGATGATCCACCTACAAATGTGAACTTACGTTCAAAAATAAAACATTTGAAAACGGACCATTTTCCACATTTCTGAAGCATGACGTAATGGGGGGGTGTTATCTCTTTTGTCGAAAATCAGCCGTTTTTGCTCGAACATTAAATGCCTCCAAATGGTATTTAATTAACTTCCCGAGCCCCTGGAAGCATGAAAATCACTTTAAACATGCTAATTTTAGCTCTAACACTGATGATCCACCTACAAATGTGAACTGACGTTCAAAAATAAAACATTTGAAAACGGACCATTTTCCACATTTCTGAAGCATGACGTAATGGGGGGGTGTTATCTCTTTTGTCGAAAATCAGCCGTTTTTGCTCGAACATTAAATGCCTCCAAATGGTATTTAATTAACTTCCCGAGCCCCTGGAAGCATGAAAATCACTTTAAACATGCTAATTTTAGCTCTAACACTGATGATCCACCTACAAATGTGAACTGACGTTCAAAAATAAAACATTTGAAAACGGACCATTTTCCACATTTCTGAAGTATGACGTAATGGGGGGGTGTTATCTCTTTTGTCGAAAATCAGCCATTTTTGCTCGAACATTAAATGCCTCCAAATGGTATTTAATTAACTTCCCGAGCCCCTGGAAGCATGAAAATCACTTTAAACATGCTAATTTTAGCTCTAACACTGATGATCCACCTACAAATGTGAACTGACGTTCAAAAAGAAAACATTTGAAAACGGACCATTTTCCACATTTCTGAAGCATGACGTAATGGGGGGGTGTTATCTCTTTTGTCGAAAATCAGCCGTTTTTGCTCGAACATTAAATGCCTCCAAATGGTATTTAATTAACTTCCCGGGGTGAAGAAACCCTTTTTGAGAACTCAGAGTGAGTAAATTGGCCATTTTCATGCACTTTTAACCATTCCATAAATCTTGTGTTTTGGGCCCCTGGAAGCATGAAAATCACTTTAAACATGCTAATTTTAGCTCTAACACTGATGATCCACCTACAAATGTGAACTGACGTTCAAAAATAAAACATTTGAAAACGGACCATTTTCCACATTTCTGAAGCATGACGTAATGGGGGGGTGTTATCTCTTTTGTCGAAAATCAGCCGTTTTTGCTCGAACATTAAATGCCTCCAAATGGTATTTAATTAACTTCCCGAGCCCCTGGAAGCATGAAAATCACTTTAAACATGCTAATTTTAGCTCTAACACTGATGATCCACCTACAAATGTGAACTGACGTTCAAAAATAAAACATTTGAAAACGGACCATTTTCCACATTTCTGAAGCATGACGTAATGGGGGGGTGTTATCTCTTTTGTCGAAAATCAGCCGTTTTTGCTCGAACATTAAATGCCTCCAAATGGTATTTAATTAACTTCCCGGGGTGAACAAACCCTTTTTGAGAACTCAGAGTGAGTAAATTGGCCATTTTCATGCACTTTTAACCATTCCATAAATCTTGTGTTTTGGGCCCCTGGAAGCATGAAAATCACTTTAAACATGCTAATTTTAGCTCTAACACTGATGATCCACCTACAAATGTGAACTGACGTTCAAAAATAAAACATTTGAAAACGGACCATTTTCCACATTTCTGAAGCATGACGTAATGGGGGGGTGTTATCTCTTTTGTCGAAAATCAGCCGTTTTTGCTCGAACATTAAATGCCTCCAAATGGTATTTAATTAACTTCCCGAGCCCCTGGAAGCATGAAAATCACTTTAAACATGCTAATTTTAGCTCTAACACTGATGATCCACCTACAAATGTGAACTGACGTTCAAAAATAAAACATTTGAAAACGGACCATTTTCCACATTTCTGAAGCATGACGTAATGGGGGGGTGTTATCTCTTTTGTCGAAAATCAGCCGTTTTTGCTCGAACATTAAATGCCTCCAAATGGTATTTAATTAACTTCCCGGGGTGAAGAAACCCTTTTTGAGAACTCAGAGTGAGTAAATTGGCCATTTTCATGCACTTTTAACCATTCCATAAATCTTGTGTTTTGGGCCCCTGGAAGCATGAAAATCACTTTAAACATGCTAATTTTAGCTCTAACACTGATGATCCACCTACAAATGTGAACTGACGTTCAAAAATAAAACATTTGAAAACGGACCATTTTCCACATTTCTGAAGCATGACGTAATGGGGGGGTGTTATCTCTTTTGTCGAAAATCAGCCGTTTTTGCTCGAACATTAAATGCCTCCAAATGGTATTTAATTAACTTCCCGGGGTGAAGAAACCCTTTTTGAGAACTCAGAGTGAGTAAATTGGCCATTTTCATGCACTTTTAACCATTCCATAAATCTTGTGTTTTGGGCCCCTGGAAGCATGAAAATCACTTTAAACATGCTAATTTTAGCTCTAACACTGATGATCCACCTACAAATGTGAACTGACGTTCAAAAATAAAACATTTGAAAACGGACCATTTTCCACATTTCTGAAGCATGACGTAATGGGGGGGTGTTATCTCTTTTGTCGAAAATCAGCCGTTTTTGCTCGAACATTAAATGCCTCCAAATGGTATTTAATTAACTTCCCGAGCCCCTGGAAGCATGAAAATCACTTTAAACATGCTAATTTTAGCTCTAACACTGATGATCCACCTACAAATGTGAACTGACGTTCAAAAATAAAACATTTGAAAACGGACCATTTTCCACATTTCTGAAGCATGACGTAATGGGGGGGTGTTATCTCTTTTGTCGAAAATCAGCCGTTTTTGCTCGAACATTAAATGCCTCCAAATGGTATTTAATTAACTTCCCGAGCCCCTGGAAGCATGAAAATCACTTTAAACATGCTAATTTTAGCTCTAACACTGATGATCTACCTACAAATGTGAACTGACGTTCAAAAATAAAACATTTGAAAACGGACCATTTTCCACATTTCTGAAGCATGACGTAATGGGGGGGTGTTATCTCTTTTGTCGAAAATCAGCCGTTTTTGCTCGAACATTAAATGCCTCCAAATGGTATTTAATTAACTTCCCGAGCCCCTGGAAGCATGAAAATCACTTTAAACATGCTAATTTTAGCTCTAACACTGATGATCCACCTACAAATGTGAACTGACGTTCAAAAATAAAACATTTGAAAACGGACCATTTTCCACATTTCTGAAGCATGACGTAATGGGGGGGTGTTATCTCTTTTGTCGAAAATCAGCCGTTTTTGCTCGAACATTAAATGCCTCCAAATGGTATTTAATTAACTTCCCGAGCCCCTGGAAGCATGAAAATCACTTTAAACATGCTAATTTTAGCTCTAACACTGATGATCCACCTACAAATGTGAACTGACGTTCAAAAATAAAACATTTGAAAACGGACCATTTTCCACATTTCTGAAGCATGACGTAATGGGGGGGTGTTATCTCTTTTGTCGAAAATCAGCCGTTTTTGCTCGAACATTAAATGCCTCCAAATGGTATTTAATTAACTTCCCGAGCCCCTGGAAGCATGAAAATCACTTTAAACATGCTAATTTTAGCTCTAACACTGATGATCCACCTACAAATGTGAACTGACGTTCAAAAATAAAACATTTGAAAACGGACCATTTTCCACATTTCTGAAGCATGACGTAATGGGGGGGTGTTATCTCTTTTGTCGAAAATCAGCCGTTTTTGCTCGAACATTAAATGCCTCCAAATGGTATTTAATTAACTTCCCGAGCCCCTGGAAGCATGAAAATCACTTTAAACATGCTAATTTTAGCTCTAACACTGATGATCCACCTACAAATGTGAACTGACGTTCAAAAATAAAACATTTGAAAACGGACCATTTTCCACATTTCTGAAGCATGACGTAATGGGGGGGTGTTATCTCTTTTGTCGAAAATCAGCCGTTTTTGCTCGAACATTAAATGCCTCCAAATGGTATTTAATTAACTTCCCGAGCCCCTGGAAGCATGAAAATCACTTTAAACATGCTAATTTTAGCTCTAACACTGATGATCCACCTACAAATGTGAACTGACGTTCAAAAATAAAACATTTGAAAACGGACCATTTTCCACATTTCTGAAGCATGACGTAATGGGGGGGTGTTATCTCTTTTGTCGAAAATCAGCCGTTTTTGCTCGAACATTAAATGCCTCCAAATGGTATTTAATTAACTTCCCGGGGTGAAGAAACCCTTTTTGAGAACTCAGAGTGAGTAAATTGGCCATTTTCATGCACTTTTAACCATTCCATAAATCTTGTGTTTTGGGCCCCTGGAAGCATGAAAATCACTTTAAACATGCTAATTTTAGCTCTAACACTGATGATCCACCTACAAATGTGAACTGACGTTCAAAAATAAAACATTTGAAAACGGACCATTTTCCACATTTCTGAAGCATGACGTAATGGGGGGGTGTTATCTCTTTTGTCGAAAATCAGCCGTTTTTGCTCGAACATTAAATGCCTCCAAATGGTATTTAATTAACTTCCCGGGGTGAAGAAACCCTTTTTGAGAACTCAGAGTGAGTAAATTGGCCATTTTCATGCACTTTTAACCATTCCATAAATCTTGTGTTTTGGGCCCCTGGAAGCATGAAAATCACTTTAAACATGCTAATTTTAGCTCTAACACTGATGATCCACCTACAAATGTGAACTGACGTTCAAAAATAAAACATTTGAAAACGGACCATTTTCCACATTTCTGAAGCATGACGTAATGGGGGGGTGTTATCTCTTTTGTCGAAAATCAGCCGTTTTTGCTCGAACATTAAATGCCTCCAAATGGTATTTAATTAACTTCCCGGGGTGAAGAAACCCTTTTTGAGAACTCAGAGTGAGTAAATTGGCCATTTTCATGCACTTTTAACCATTCCATAAATCTTGTGTTTTGGGCCCCTGGAAGCATGAAAATCACTTTAAACATGCTAATTTTAGCTCTAACACTGATGATCCACCTACAAATGTGAACTGACGTTCAAAAATAAAACATTTGAAAATGGACCATTTTCCACATTTCTGAAGCATGACGTAATGGGGGGGTGTTATCTCTTTTGTCGAAAATCAGCCGTTTTTGCTCGAACATTAAATGCCTCCAAATGGTATTTAATTAACTTCCCGGGGTGAAGAAACCCTTTTTGAGAACTCAGAGTGAGTAAATTGGCCATTTTCATGCACTTTTAACCATTCCATAAATCTTGTGTTTTGGGCCCCTGGAAGCATGAAAATCACTTTAAACATGCTAATTTTAGCTCTAACACTGATGATCCACCTACAAATGTGAACTGACGTTCAAAAATAAAACATTTGAAAACGGACCATTTTCCACATTTCTGAAGCATGACGTAATGGGGGGGTGTTATCTCTTTTGTCGAAAATCAGCCGTTTTTGCTCGAACATTAAATGCCTCCAAATGGTATTTAATTAACTTCCCGAGCCCCTGGAAGCATGAAAATCACTTTAAACATGCTAATTTTAGCTCTTACACTGATGATCCACCTACAAATGTGAACTGACGTTCAAAAATAAAACATTTGAAAACGGACCATTTTCCACATTTCTGAAGCATGACGTAATGGGGGGGGTGTTATCTCTTTTGTCGAAAATCAGCCGTTTTTGCTCGAACATTAAATGCCTCCAAATGGTATTTAATTAACTTCCCGGGGTGAAGAAACCCTTTTTGATAACTCAGAGTGAGTAAATTGGCCATTTTCATGCACTTTTAACCATTCCATAAATCTTGTGTTTTGGGCCCCTGGAAGCATGAAAATCACTTTAAACATGCTAATTTTAGCTCTAACACTGATGATCCACCTACAAATGTGAACTGACGTTCAAAAATAAAACATTTGAAAACGGACCATTTTCCACATTTCTGAAGCATGACGTAATGAGGGGGTGTTATCTCTTTTGTCGAAAATCAGCCGTTTTTGCTCGAACATTAAATGCCTCCAAATGGTATTTAATTAACTTCCCGAGCCCCTGGAAGCATGAAAATCACTTTAAACATGCTAATTTTAGCTCTAACACTGATGATCCACCTACAAATGTGAACTGACGTTCAAAAATAAAACATTTGAAAACGGACCATTTTCCACATTTCTGAAGCATGACGTAATGGGGGGGTGTTATCTCTTTTGTCGAAAATCAGCCGTTTTTGCTCGAACATTAAATGCCTCCAAATGGTATTTAATTAACTTCCCGAGCCCCTGGAAGCATGAAAATCACTTTAAACATGCTAATTTTAGCTCTAACACTGATGATCCACCTACAAATGTGAACTGACGTTCAAAAATAAAACATTTGAAAACGGACCATTTTCCACATTTCTGAAGCATGACGTAATGGGGGGGTGTTATCTCTTTTGTCGAAAATCAGCCGTTTTTGCTCGAACATTAAATGCCTCCAAATGGTATTTAATTAACTTCCCGAGCCCCTGGAAGCATGAAAATCACTTTAAACATGCTAATTTTAGCTCTAACACTGATGATCCACCTACAAATGTGAACTGACGTTCAAAAATAAAACATTTGAAAACGGACCATTTTCCACATTTCTGAAGCATGACGTAATGGGGGGGTGTTATCTCTTTTGTCGAAAATCAGCCGTTTTTGCTCGAACATTAAATGCCTCCAAATGGTATTTAATTAACTTCCCGGGGTGAAGAAACCCTTTTTGAGAACTCAGAGTGAGTAAATTGGCCATTTTCATGCACTTTTAACCATTCCATAAATCTTGTGTTTTGGGCCCCTGGAAGCATGAAAATCACTTTAAACATGCTAATTTTAGCTCTAACACTGATGATCCACCTACAAATGTGAACTGACGTTCAAAAATAAAACATTTGAAAACGGACCATTTTCCACATTTCTGAAGCATGACGTAATGGGGGGGGTGTTATCTCTTTTGTCGAAAATCAGCCGTTTTTGCTCGAACATTAAATGCCTCCAAATGGTATTTAATTAACTTCCCGGGGTGAAGAAACCCTTTTTGAGAACTCAGAGTGAGTAAATTGGCCATTTTCATGCACTTTTAACCATTCCATAAATCTTGTGTTTTGGGCCCCTGGAAGCATGAAAATCACTTTAAACATGCTAATTTTAGCTCTAACACTGATGATCCACCTACAAATGTGAACTGACGTTCAAAATAAAACATTTGAAAACGGACCATTTTCCACATTTCTGAAGCATGACGTAATGGGGGGTGTTATCTCTTTTGTCGAAAATCAGCCGTTTTTGCTCGAACATTAAATGCCTCCAAATGGTATTTAATTAACTTCCCGAGCCCCTGGAAGCATGAAAATCACTTTAAACATGCTAATTTTAGCTCTAACACTGATGATCCACCTACAAATGTGAACTGACGTTCAAAAATAAAACATTTGAAACGGACCATTTCCACATTTCTGAAGCATGACGTAATGGGGGGGTGTTATCTCTTTTGTCGAAAATCAGCCGTTTTTGCTCGAACATTTAAATGCCTCCAAATGGTATTTAATTAACTTCCCGAGCCCCTGGAAGCATGAAAATCACGTTAAACATGCTAATTTTAGCTCTAACACTGATGATCCACCTACCAAATGTGAACTGACGTTCAAAAATAAAACATTGAAAACGGACCATTTTCCACATTTCTGAAGCATGACGTAATGGGGGGGTGTTATCTCTTTTGTCGAAAATCAGCCGTTTTTGCTCGAACATTAAATGCCTCCAAATGGTATTTAATTAACTTCCCGAGCCCCTGGAAGCATGAAAATCACTTTAAACATGCTAATTTTAGCTCTAACACTGATGATCCACCTACAAATGTGAACTGACGTTCAAAAATAAAACATTTGAAAACGGACCATTTTCCACATTTCTGAAGCATGACGTAATGGGGGGGTGTTATCTCTTTTGTCGAAAATTCAGCCGTTTTGCTCGAACATTAAATGCCTCCAAATGGTATTTAATTAACTTCCCGGGTGAAGAAACCCTTTTTGAGAACTCAGAGTGGAGTAAAATTGGCCATTTTCATGCACTTTTAACCATTCCATAAATCTTGTGTTTTGGGCCCCTGGAAGCATGAAAATCACTTTAAACATGCTAATTTTAGCTCTAACACTGATGATCCACCTACAAATGTGAACTGACGTTCAAAAATAAACATTTGAAAACGGACCATTTTCCACATTTCTGAAGCATGACGTAATGGGGGGGTGTTATCTCTTTTGTCGAAAATCAGCCGTTTTTGCTCGAACATTAAATGCCTCCAAATGGTATTTAATTAACTTCCCGAGGCCCCTGGAAGCATGAAAATCACTTTAAACATGCTAATTTTAGCTCTAACACTGATGATCCACCTACAAATGTGAACTGACGTTCAAAAATAAAACATTTGAAAACGGACCATTTTCCACATTTCTGAAGCATGACGTAATGGGGGGGTGTTATCTCTTTTGTCGAAAATCAGCCGTTTTTGCTCGAACATTAAATGCCTCCAAATGGTATTTAATTAACTTCCCGGGGTGAAGAAACCCTTTTTGAGAACTCAGAGTGAGTAAATTGGCCATTTTCATGCACTTTTAACCATTCCATAAATCTTGTGTTTTGGGCCCCTGGAAGCATGAAAATCACTTTAAACATGCTAATTTTAGCTCTAACACTGATGATCCACCTACAAATGTGAACTGACGTTCAAAAATAAAACATTTGAAAACGGACCAATTTCCACATTTCTGAAGCATGACGTAATGGGGGGGTGTTATCTCTTTTGTCGAAAATCAGCCGTTTTTGCTCGAACATTAAATGCCTCCAAATGGTATTTAATTAACTTCCCGAGCCCCTGGAAGCATGAAAATCACTTTAAACATGCTAATTTTAGCTCTAACACTGATGATCACCTACAAATGTGAACTGACGTTCAAAAATAAAACATTTGAAAACGGACCATTTTCCACATTTCTGAAGCATGACGTAATGGGGGGGTGTTATCTCTTTTGTCGAAAATCAGCCGTTTTTGCTCGACATTAAATGCCTCCAAATGGTATTTAATTAACTTCCCGAGCCCCTGGAAGCATGAAAATCACTTTAAACATGCTAATTTTAGCTCTAACACTGATGATCCACCTACAAATGTGAACTGACGTTCAAAAATAAAACATTTGAAAACGACCATTTTCCACATTTCTGAAGCATGACGTAATGGGGGGGTGTTATCTCTTTTGTCGAAAATCAGCCGTTTTTGCTCGAACATTAAATTGCCTCCAAATGGTATTTAATTAACTTCCCGGGGTGAAGAAACCCTTTTTGAGAACTCAGAGTGAGTAAATTGGCCATTTTCATGCACTTTTAACCATTCCATAAATCTTGTGTTTTGGCCCCTGGAAGCATGAAAATCACTTTAAACATGCTAATTTTAGCTCTAACACTGATGATCCACCTACAAATGTGAACTGACGTTCAAAAATAAAACATTTGAAAACGGACCATTTTCCACATTTCTGAAGCATGACGTAATGGGGGGGTGTTATCTCTTTTGTCGAAAATCAGCCGTTTTTGCTCGAACATTAAATGCCTCCAAATGGTATTTAATTAACTTCCCGGGGTGAAGAAACCCTTTTTGAGAACTCAGAGTGAGTAAATTGGCCATTTTCATGCACTTTTAACCATTCCATAAATCTTGTGTTTTGGGCCCCTGGAAGCATGAAAATCACTTTAAACATGCTAATTTTAGCTCTAACACTGATGATCCACCTACAAATGTGAACTGACGTTCAAAATAAAACATTTGAAAACGGACCATTTTCACATTTCTGAAGCATGACGTAATGGGGGGGTGTTATCTCTTTTGTCGAAAATCAGCCGTTTTTGCTCGAACATTAAATGCCTCCAAATGGTATTTAATTAACTTCCCGAGCCCCTGGGAAGCATGAAAATCACTTTAAAACATGCTAATTTTAGCTCTAACACTGATGATCCACCTACAAATGTGAACTGACGTTCAAAAATAAAACATTTGAAAACGGACCATTTTCCACATTTCTGAAGCATGACGTAATGGGGGGGTGTTATCTCTTTTTGTCGAAAATCAGCCGTTTTTGCTCGAACATTAAATGCCTCCAAATGGTATTTAATTAACTTCCCGAGCCCCTGGAAGCATGAAAATCACGTTAAACATGCTAATTTTAGCTCTAACACTGATGATCCACCTACAAATGTGAACTGACGTTCAAAAATAAAACATTTGAAAACGGACCATTTTCCACATTTCTGAAGCATGACGTAATGGGGGGGTGTTATCTCTTTTGTCGAAAATCAGCCGTTTTTGCCTCGAACATTAAATGCCTCCAAATGGTATTTAATTAACTTCCCGAGCCCCTGGAAGCATGAAAATCACTTTAAACATGCTAATTTTAGCTCTAACACTGATGATCCACCTACAAATGTGAACTGACGTTCAAAAATAAAACATTTGAAAACGGACCATTTTCCACATTTCTGAAGCATGACGTAATGGGGGGGTGTTTATCTCTTTTGTCGAAATCAGCCGTTTTTGCTCGAACATTAAATGCCTCCAAATGGTATTTAATTAACTTCCGGGTGAGAAACCCTTTTGAGAACTCAGAGTGAGTAAATTGGCCATTTTCATGCACTTTTAACCATTCCATAAATCTTGTGTTTGGGCCCCTGGAAGCATGAAAATCACTTTAAACATGCTAATTTTAGCTCTAACACTGATGATCCACCTACAAATGTGAACTGACGTTCAAAAATAAAACATTTGAAAACGGACCATTTTCCACATTTCTGAAGCATGACGTAATGGGGGGGTGTTATCTCTTTTGTCGAAAATCAGCCGTTTTTGCTCGAACATTAAATGCCTCCAAATGGTATTTAATTAACTTCCCGAGCCCCTGGAAGCATGAAAATCACTTTAAACATGCTAATTTTAGCTCTAACACTGATGATCCACCTACAAATGTGAACTGACGTTCAAAAATAAAACATTTGAAAACGGACCATTTTCCACATTTCTGAAGCATGACGTAATGGGGGGGTGTTATCTCTTTGTCGAAATCAGCCGTTTTTGCTCGAACATTAAATGCCTCCAAATGGTATTTAATTAACTTCCCGAGCCCCTGGAAGCATGAAAATCACTTTAAACATGCTAATTTTAGCTCTAACACTGATGATCCACCTACAAATGTGAACTGACGTTCAAAAAATAAAACATTTGAAAACGGACCATTTTTCCACATTTCTGAAGCATGACGTAATGGGGGGGTGTTATCTCTTTTGTCGAAAATCAGCCGTTTTTGCTCGAACATTAAATGCCTCCAAATGGTATTTAATTAACTTCCCGAGCCCCTGGAAGCATGAAAATCACTTTAAACATGCTAATTTTAGCTCTAACACTGATGATCCACCTACAAATGTGAACTGACGTTCAAAAATAAAACATTTGAAAACGGACCATTTTCCACAATTTCTGAAGCATGACGTAATGGGGGGGTGTTATCTCTTTTGTCGAAAATCAGCCGTTTTTGCTCGAACATTAAATGCCTCCAAATGGTATTTAATTAACTTCCCGGGTGAAGAAACCCTTTTTGAGAACTCAGAGTGTAGTAAATTGGCCATTTTCATGCACTTTTAACCATTCCATAAATCTTGTGTTTTGGGCCCCTGGAAGCATGAAAATCACTTTAAACATGCTAATTTTAGCTCTAACACTGATGATCCACCTACAAATGTGAACTGACGTTCAAAAATAAAACATTTGAAAACGGACCATTTTCCACATTTCTGAAGCATGACGTAATGGGGGGGTGTTATCTCTTTTGTCGAAAAATCAGCCGTTTTTGCTCGAACATTAAATGCCTCCAAATGGTATTTAATTAACTTCCCGAGCCCCTGGAAGCATGAAAATCACTTTAAACATGCTAATTTTAGCTCTAACACTGATGATCCACCTACAAATGTGAACTGACGTTCAAAAATAAAACATTTGAAAACGGACCATTTTCCACATTTCTGAAGCATGACGTAAATGGGGGGGTGTTATCTCTTTTGTCGAAAATCAGCCGTTTTTGCTCGAACATTAAATGCCTCCAAATGGTATTTAATTAACTTCCCGGGGTGAAGAACCCCTTTTTGAGAACTCAGAGTGAGTAAATTGGCCATTTTCATGCACTTTTAACCATTCCATAAATCTTGTGTTTTGGGCCCCTGGAAGCATGAAAATCACTTTTAAACATGCTAATTTTAGCTCTAACACTGATGATCCACCTACAAATGTGAACTGACGTTCAAAAATAAAACATTTGAAAACGGACCATTTTCCACATTTCTGAAGCATGACGTAATGGGGGGGGTGTTATCTCTTTTGTCGAAAATCAGCCGTTTTTGCTCGAACATTAAATGCCTCCAAATGGTATTTAATTAACTTCCCGGGGTGAAGAAACCCTTTTTGAGAACTCAGAGTGAGTAAATTGGCCATTTTCATGCACTTTTAACCATTCCATAATCTTGTGTTTTGGGGCCCCTGGAAGCATGAAAATCACTTTAAACATGCTAATTTTAGCTCTAACACTGATGATCCACCTACAAATGTGAACTGACGTTCAAAAATAAAACATTTGAAAACGGACCATTTTCCACATTTCTGAAGCATGACGTAATGGGGGGTGTTATCTCTTTTGTCGAAAATCAGCCGTTTTTGCTCGAACATTAAATGCCTCCAAATGGTATTTAATTAACTTCCCGGGTGAAGAAACCCTTTTTGAGAACTCAGAGTGAGTAAATTGGCCATTTTCATGCACTTTTAACCATTCCATAAATCTTGTGTTTTGGGCCCCTGGAAGCATGAAAATCACTTTAAACATGCTAATTTGTAGCTCTAACAGCTGATGATCCACCTACAAATGTGAACTGACGTTCAAAAATAAAACATTTGAAAACGGACCATTTTCCACATTTCTGAAGCATGACGTAATGGGGGGTGTTATCTCTTTTGTCGAAAATCAGCCGTTTTTGCTCGAACATTAAATGCCTCAAAATGGTATTTAATTAACTTCCCGGGGTGAAGAAACCCTTTTTTGAGAACTCAGAGTGAGTAAATTGGCCATTTTCATGCACTTTTAACCATTCCATAAATCTTGTGTTTTGGGCCCCTGGAAGCATGAAAATCACTTTAAACATGCTAATTTAGCTCTAACACTGATGATCCACCTACAAATGTGAACTGACGTTCAAAAATAAAACATTTGAAAACGGACCATTTTCCACATTTCTGAAGCATGACGTATGGGGGGGTGTTATCTCTTTTGTCGAAAATCAGCCGTTTTTGCTCGAACATTAAATGCCTCCAAATGGTATTTTAATTAACTTCCCGGGGTGAAGAAACTCTTTTTTGAGAACTCAGAGTGAGTAAATTGGCCATTTTCATGCACTTTTAACCATTCCATAAATCTTGTGTTTTGGGCCCCTGGAAGCATGAAAATCACTTTAAACATGCTAATTTTAGCTCTAACACTGATGATCCACCTACAAATGTGAACTGACGTTCAAAAATAAAACATTTGAAAACGGACCATTTTCCACATTTCTGAAGCATGACGTAATGGGGGGGTGTTATCTCTTTTGTCGAAAATCAGCCGTTTTTGCTCGAACATTAAATGCCTCCAATGGTATTTAATTAACTTCCCGTGCCCCTGGAAGCATGAAAATCACTTTAAACATGCTAATTTTAGCTCTAACACTGATGATCCACCTACAAATGTGAACTGACGTTCAAAAATAAAACTTTGAAAACGGACCATTTTCCACATTTCTGAAGCATGACGTAATGGGGGGGTGTTATCTCTTTTGTCGAAAATCAGCCGTTTTTGCTCGAACATTAAATGCCTCCAAATGGTATTTAATTAACTTCCCGGGGTGAAGAAACCCTTTTTGAGAACTCAGAGTGAGTAAATTGGCCATTTTCATGCACTTTTAACCATTCCATAAATCTTGTGTTTTTGGGCCCCTGGAAGCATGAAAATCACTTTAAACATGCTAATTTTAGCTCTAACACTGATGATCCACCTACAAAATGTGAACTGACGTTCAAAAATAAAACATTTGAAAACGGACCATTTTCCACATTTCTGAAGCATGACGTAATGGGGGGGTGTTATCTCTTTTGTCGAAAATCAGCCGTTTTTGCTCGAAACATTAAATGCCTCCAAATGGTATTTAATTAACTTCCCGAGCCCCTGGAAGCATGAAAATCACTTTAAACATGCTAATTTTAGCTCTAACACTGATGATCCACCTACAAATGTGAACTGACGTTCAAAAATAAAACATTTGAAAACGGACCATTTTCCACATTTCTGAAGCATGACGTAATGGGGGGGTGTTATCTCTTTTGTCGAAAATCAGCCGTTTTTGCTCGAACATTAAATGCCTCCAAATGGTATTTAATTAACTTCCCGGGGTGAAAGAAACCCTTTTTGAGAACTCAGAGTGAGTAAATTGGCCATTTTCATGCACTTTTAACCATTCCATAAATCTTGTGATTACTCGGGCCCTGAAGCATGAAAATCACTTTTAAACATGCTAATTTAGCTCTCACACTGATGATCCTCCTACAAATGTTGAACTGAGCTTTCAAAAAATAATAACATTTGAAAACGGACCATTTTTCCACATTTCTGAAGCATGACGTAATGGGGGGGTGTTATCTCTTTTGTCGAAAATCAGCCGTTTTTGCTCGAGGACATTAAATGCCTCCAAAATGGTATTTAATTAACTTCCCGAGCCCCTGGAAGCATGAATATCACTTTAAACATGCTAATTTTAGCTCTAACACTGATGATCCACCTAAAATGTGAACTGACTTTTCGAAAAAATAAAACATTGAAAACGGACATTTTCCACATTACTGAAGCATGACGTAATGGGGGGGTGGTTATTCCCTCTTTTGTCGAAATCAGCCGTTTTTGCTTCGAACATTAAATGCCCTCCAAATGGTATTTAATTAACTTTCCCGGGTGTGAAGAGAACCCTTTTTGGAAACTCAGAGTGAGTAAATTGGCCATTTTTCATGCAATGTTAACCATTCCCATTAATCTTGTG